>NC_082713.1:3668766-3711266 GCF_030144855.1 Hypanus sabinus
CCACCACTCACACCACCCACTCACACCCAAACTCACACACCCATACTCAACTCACCACCACTCACACCCCCAACTCACCCACCATCTCACACCCCCAACTCACCCACCACTCAACCCCCATCACCCCACTCACCCCCACACATCACCCCCACACTCACCCACATCATACCCCCAACTCACCCACCACTCACACCCCATCACCCCCCCAACTCACCCACCACTCCACACCCATCACCCCCAACTCACCCACCACTCACACCCATCACCCCCTAACTCACCCACCACTCACACCCCATCACCCCCACTCACCCACCAACTCACCCCTCATCACCCCCAACTCACCCACCACTCACACCCCCATCACCCCCAACTCACACCCCCATCACCCCCCAACTCACCCACCACTATACCCCCCAACTCACCCCCACCACTCATACCCCCCAACTCACCCACCACTCACACCCCCATCACCCCCCAACTCACCCACCACTCACACCCCCAACTCACCCACCACTCACACCCCCATCACCCCCAACTCACCCACCAACTCACACCCCATCACACCCCCCACTCACCCACCACTCACACCCCCAACTCACCCACCACTCACACCCCATCACCCCCAACTCACCCACCACTCATACCCCCAACTCACCCACCACTCACACCCCCAACTCACCCACCACTCACACCCATCACCCCCAACTCACCCACCACTCACACCCCCAACTCACCCACCACTCACACCCCCATCACCCCCCCCAACTCACCCACCACTCACACCCCCAACTCACCCACCACTCACACCCCCATCACCCCCAACTCACCGACCACTCATACCCCCAACTCACCCCACCACTCATACCCCCAACTCACCCACCACTCACACCCCCAACTCACCCACCACTCACACCCCCATCACCCCCCAACTCACCCACCACTCACACCCACAACTCACCCACCACTCACACCATCCCCCAACTCACCCACCCACTCACACCCCATCACCCCCAACTCACCCACCACTCATACCCCCAACTCACCCACCACTCACACCCCCCAACTCACCCACCACTCACACCCCATCACCCCCAACTCACCCACCACTCACACCCACAACTCACCCACCACTCACACCCCCCATCACCCCCAACTCACCCACCACTCACACCCCCAACTCACCCACCACTCACCCCCCAACTCACCCACCACTCACACCCCCAACTCACCCACCACTCACACCCCCATCACCCCCCCAACTCACCCACCACTCACACCCCCATCACCCCCAACTCACCCACCACACACACCCCCCAACTCACCCACCACTCACACCCCCATCACCCCCCAACTCACCCACCACACACACCCCCACTCACCCACCACTCACACCCCCAACTCACCCCTAACTCACCCACCACTCACACCCCCATCACCCCCAACTCACCCACCACTCACACCCCCAACTCACCCACCACTCACACCCCCAACTCCCACACTCACCCCCAACTCACCCACCACTCACACCCCCAACTCACCCACCACTCACACCCCCAACTGCCCACTACTCACCACCCCCAACTCACCCACCACTCACACCCCCATCACCCCCCAACTCACCCACCACTCATACCCCATCACCCCTAACTCACCCACCACTCATACCCCCATCACCCCCACTCACCCACCACTCACACCCCCATCACCCCTAACTCACCCACCACCATACCCCCATCACCCCCCAACACACCCACCACTCACACCCCCCAACTCACCCACCACTCACACCCCCATCACCCCAACTCACCCACCACACATACCCCCAACTCACCCCCACACACCCCATCACCCCCAACTCACCCACCACTCACACCCCCATCACCCCCACAACTCACCCACCACCCACACCCCCCCAACTCACCCCACCACTCACCCCCCCATCACCCCCCCAACTCACCCACCACTCACACCCCCCCAACACACCCCACCACACACACCCCCCATCACCCCCCCAACTCACCCACCACTCACACCCCCATCACCCCCCAACTCACCCACCACTCACCCACCCCCATCACCCCCCCAACTCACCCACCACTCACACCCCCATCACCCCCCCCAACTCACCCACCACACACACACCCCCAACTCACCCACCACTCACACCCCCATCACCCCCCCAACTCACCCACCACTCACACCCCCAACTCACCCACCCACTCACCCCCCATCACCCCCCAACTCACCCACCACTCACACCCCCCAACTCACCCACCACTCACACCCCCCTCACCCCCCCCAACTCACCCACCACTCACACCCCCATCACCCCCCCAACTCACCCACCACTCACACCCCCATCACCCCCCCCAACTCCACCCACCACTCACACCCCCCATCACCCCCCCAACTCACACCCACCACACACACCCCCACTCACCCACCACTCACACCCCCATCACCCCCCCAACTTAACCCACCACTCACACCCCCATCACCCCCCAACTTACCCACCACTCACCCACCCCCATCACCCCCAACTCACCCACCACTCACACCCCCAACTCACCCCTAACTCACCCACCACTCACACCCCCATCACCACCCTAACTCACCCCACCACTCACACCCCCCAACTGCCCACTACTCACACCCCCAACTCACCCACCACTCACAACCCCCAACTTGCCCACTACTCACACCCCCAACTCACCCACCACTCACACCCCCATCACCCCCCAACTCACCCACCACTCACACACCCCCATCACCCCCCAACTCACCCACCACTCACACCCCCAACTTGCCCACTACTCACACCCCCAACTCACCCACCACTCACACCCCATCACCCCCAACTCACCCACCACTCAAACCCCATCACCCCCAACTCACCCACCACTCATACCCCCAACTCACCCACCACTCACACCCCATCACCCCCAACTCACCCACCACTCATACCCCCAACTCACCCACCACTCCCACCCCCCATCACCCCTCAACTCACCCACCACTCACACCCCCATCACCCCCAACTCACCCACCACTCATACCCCCAACTCACCCACCACTCACACCCCCATCACCCCTCAACTCACCCACCACTCACACCCCCCATCACCCCCAACTCACCCACCACACATACCCCCAACTCACCCACCACTCACACCCCCAACTCACCCACCACTCACACCCCCAACTCACCCACCACTCACACCCCCAACTCACCCACCACCCACACCCCCAACTCACCCACCAACTCACACCCCCATCACCCCCAACTCACCCACCACTCATACCCCCAACTCACCCCTAACTCACCCACCACTCACACCCCCAACTTGCCCACTACTCACACCCCCAACTCACCCGCCACTCACACCCCCAACTCACCCCCAACTCACCCACCAACTCACACCCCCATCACCCCCAACTCACCCACCACTCACACCCCCATCACCCCCCCAACTCACCCACCACTCACACCCCCAACTCACCCCTAACTCACCCACCACTCACACCCCCAACTTGCCCACTACTCACACCCCCAACTCACCCACCACTCACACCCCATCACCCCCAACTCACCCACCACTCATACCCCCATCACCCCCAACTCACCCAACACTCACACCCCCATCACCCCCCAACTCACCCACCACTCACACCCCCCAACTTGCCCACTACTCACACCCCCAACTCACCCACCACTCACACCCCATCACCCCCAACTCACCCACCACTCATACCCCATCACCCCCAACTCACCCACCACTCACACCCCCCAACTCACCCACCACTCACACCCCCATCACCCCTAACTCACCCACCACTCACACCCCATCACCCCCAACTCACCCACCACTCATACCCCCAACTCACCCACCACTCATACCCCCAACTCACCCAACACTCACACCCCCATCACCCCCCCAACTCACCCACCACTCAACACCCCCCAACTTGCCCACTACTCACACCCCCAACTCACCCCACCACTCACACCCCATCACCCCCAACTCACCCACCACACTCATACCCCCAACTCACCCACCACTCATACCCCCAACTCACCCACCACTCACACCCCCATCACCCCTAACTCACCCACCACTCACACCCCATCACCCCTAACTCACCCACCACTCACACCCCATCACCCCTAACTCACCCCACCACTCACACCCCATCACCCCCAACTCACCCACCACTCACACCCCATCACCCCCAACTCACCCACCACTCATACCCCCAACTCACCCACCACTCACACCCCCCATCACCCCTCAACTCACCCACCACACACACTCCCATCACCCCTAACTCACCCACCACTCACACCCCATCACCCCCAACTCACCCACCACCACACACCCCCAACTCACCCACCACTCACACCCCCAACTCACCCACCACACACACTCCCATCACCCCTAACTCACCCACCACTCACACCCCATCACCCCCCAACTCACCCACCACTCATACCCCCAACTCACCCAGACACTCACACCCCATCACCCCCAACTCACCCAACACTCACACCCCCATCACCCCCCCAACTCACCCACCACTCACACCCCCAACTCACCCCTAACTCACCCACCACTCATACCCCCAACTCACCCACCACTCACACCCCCATCACCCCCCAACTCACCCACCACTCACACCCCCAACTCACCCCTAACTCACCCACCACTCACACCCCCAACTTGCCCACTACTCACACCCCCAACTCACCCACCACTCACACCCCATCACCCCCAACTCACCCACCACTCATACCCCATCACCCCCAACTCACCCACCACTCATACCCCCAACTCACCCACCACTCACACCCCCATCACCCCCAACTCACCCACCACTCATACCCCCAACTCACCCACCACTCACACCCCATCACCCCCCAACTCACCCACCACTCATACCCCAACTCACCCACCACTCACACCCCATCACCCCCAACTCACCCACCACTCATACCCCCAACTCACCCACCACTCACACCCCCATCCCCCCAACTCACCCACCACTCACACCCCATCACCCCAACTCACCCACCACTCATACCCCCAACTCACCCACCACTCACACCCCCAACTCACCCACCACTCACACCCCCATCACCTCCAACTCACCCACCACTCACACCCCCAACTCACCCACCACTCACACCCCCAACTCACCCACCACTCACACCCCCAACTCACCCCTAACTCACCCACCACTCACACCCCCAACTTGCCCACTACTCACACCCCCAACTCACCCACCACTCACACCCCCAACTTGCCCACTACTCACACCCCCAACTCACCCACCACTCACACCCCCATCACCCCCCAACTCACCCACCACTCACACCCCCAACTTGCCCACTACTCACACCCCCAACACACCCACCACTCACACCCCATCACCCCCAACTCACCCACCACTCATACCCCATCACCCCCAACTCACCCACCACTCATACCCCCATCACCCCTAACTCACCCACCACTCATACCCCCAACTCACCCACCACTCACACCCCATCACCCCCCAACTCACCCACCACTCACACCCCCATCACCCCTAACTCACCCACCACTCACACCCCATCACCCCCAACTCACCCACCACTCATACCCCCAACTCACCCACCACTCACACCCCCATCACCCCTCAACTCACCCACCACACACACTCCCATCACCCCTAACTCACCCACCACTCACACCCCATCACCCCCAACTCACCCACCACTCATACCCCCAACTCACCCACCACTCACACCCCCATCACCCCTCAACTCACCCACCACACACACTCCCATCACCCCTAACTCACCCACCACTCACACCCCATCACCCCCCAACTCACCCACCACTCACACCCCATCACCCCCAACTCACCCACCACTCACACCCCCAACTCACCCACCACACACACTCCCATCACCCCTAACTCACCCACCACTCACACTCCATCACCCCCAACTCACCCACCACTCATACCCCCAACTCACCCAACACTCACACCCCATCACCCCCCAACTCACCCAACACTCACACCCCCATCACCCCCCCAACTCACCCACCACTCACACCCCCATCACCCCCAACTTACCCACCACTCACACCCCCAACTCACCCACCACTCACACCCCCAACTCACCCAACACTCACACCCCCATCACCCCCCAACTCACCCAACACTCACACCCCCATCACCCCCAACTCACACCCCCATCACCCCTAACTCGCCCAACACTCACACCCATCACCCAACTCACCTACCACTCACACCCCATCACCCCCAACTCACACCCCCTTCACCCCTAACTCACCCACCACTCACACCCCCATCACCCCAACTTCTCATCCATCAAAACCATTATGTAACCAGCAAAGAAAGCCATACTCTCTTCTTGCTGCTGCCATCAGGAAGGCAGTACAGAACCCTCAGGAATCACACAGGGTTATTAACCCTCAACCATCAGGCCAGAGGGATAAGTTCACTTGACTTCACTCACCCCTTCCTTGAGCTCTTCTCACAACCTATGGCAAACAAGAGAAAATATACAGATGCTGGAAATCCAAGTAACACACACAAAATGCTGGGGGAACTCAGCAGGCCCAGCAGCATTAGTGGAAAAGAGTACAGTTGATGTTTCAGGCCGAGACCCTTTTTCAAAATAAATTTACTATGAACACGTGGGATCTCTCAGTGGCTACCCATTTTAATTCCACTTCCCAATCCCATTCTGATATGTCAGCCCACGACCTCCTCTACTTTTGCAATAAGGCAACACTCAGGTTGGAGGAACAACACCTTATATTCCGTCTGCATAGCCTCCAACCTGATGGCATGAACATCAATTTCTCGAACTACCAGCAATGCTTCTCCTTCTCCAGTAACCCTCTCCTTCACCATTCCCTATTCCCATTTCCCTCCTTAGCTGCTCATCACCTCCCTCTGGTGCCCCTCCCCTTTTCTTTCTTCCTTGGCCTTCTGTCCTCTCCTATCAGATTCCCCCTTCTCCAGCTCTGTATCTCTTTCACCAATTAACTTCCCAACTCTTTACTTAATTTCTCCCCTTCCACTTTCACCTATCGTCTTGTGTTTCTTCCTCCCCTCCCACCACCTTCTAACTCTAACTCCTCGTCTTTATTTCCTCCAGTGCTGAGGAAGGGTCTTGGCCCAAGAAGTCGACTATACTCTTTCCATAGATGTTGACTGGCATGATGAGTTATTCCAGCATTTTGTGAGTGACTCACTTTCAAGAACTCTTCATCTCATATTAATTACTTATTTATCTATGATTTTGTCAGGAACACGGCTGGATGGACCCAAACGCAGGACGCAGACACTGAAGTACTGGGGGAAGGACAGGATGGGGATGCCATGGCATGTGAGGGTTAATGCAGATGGGCTGGATCCAAGAGTTCAGACGAGGCAGGCAGATCCCATGGTTCGGGGCAGGCAGGCAGGTTCCTCATGGCGGGTCGCAGGGATCCCGGGCAGGGCCGCCTCCCAGGTGGGAACACAGAAGCCTGGGCCAGTCACAGACACCTGGGCAGGTGCAGGGCACAACCCATGGGAAACGAGGGGAGGAAAGGGTAGGAGTCCCTAGGGCGAGCCGCATGGATCCCGGGCAGGGCCGCCTCCCAGGTGGGAACACAGAGGTCTGGGCCAGTCGCAGACACCTGGGCAGGTGCAGGGCACAACCCTTAGGGAGCAATAGGTGGAAGGGGCAGAACCCCCGTCAGGCAGCGGCAGTCCGGCCAGATCTGCCTGATGGAGGCAACAGGTAGGAAGCTGGGTCCAGGGTAAACAGAAGCACCACAGTGATCCACCGGGTACATTGGTAAATTGGGAAAGGCAACCAACAGCATGGCAGCACAAGCAAGGAGAATAAGGCAGAACAGCAGGACCAGCACACAGGAGAGAAGCAGGGGAACAAGACCAACCAGATAGAGCATATACAGAACAGAAAAGTCCAGTCCAGTCCAGTCCAGTTCAGTCCAGTCCAGTCCAGTCCAGTCCAGTCCAGCAACTAGGGTAGGACAGGATGCAAAACAACCACCTGCCCAGTCTCCATTCCATGGCCCCTTATAAACACCTGCAGCCGAATTGGCCACAGGTTTGCCTCCTTGATCCAGGCTGATCTTAAAAGGCTCAAAGGGGCCGGGAGGGACAGCTGCAAGACCCAGAGTCTGGAGCACTCGGACCAGATCGAGACCCGGAACACGGATTCTGGACCAGACTGGACCCTGACAGATTTGTTATTTTTTCTTTGTGTATTTGCAGTTTGTTGTCTTGCACATTGCTTGTTTGTCCATCTTATTGAGTGTGATCTTTCATTGATTCTATTGTGTTTCTTTACATTTACTGTTAATGACTGCAAGAAAATTAATCTCAAGGTCGAATGGGGTGACATATCTGTATTTTGATAATAATCTTACTTTGAACTTTGATGTAGAAATTTATCCTCTATAGTCACAGTGAGCTCAGGATTCCTACAACTGTTGGCTTAATGACCTACCTGGCTCACTATCCACTACTGATTCAAGTTGCTGGTTGTCTGAGATATTGCTCAGAATCCTGCCCAATTACGCTCAAAGAATTGGCTGCCTTTGAGATTTAAC
The DNA here is from genome assembly GCF_030144855.1 of Hypanus sabinus. NCBI lineage: Eukaryota > Metazoa > Chordata > Chondrichthyes > Myliobatiformes > Dasyatidae > Hypanus > Hypanus sabinus. Next base: position 3,677,409 of record NC_082713.1, read on the forward strand.
CTTGCTAGTTTCACTTGTCTCAGATGTGGTGGTTTGAGTATCTCAGAAACTGCTGATCTCCTGGGATTTTCACACACAACAGTCTCTATAGTTTACAGAGAATGGTGTGAAAAACAAGAAACGTACAGTGAGTGAAAATGCCTTGTTAATGAGAGAGGTCAGAGGAGAATTGCCAAACTGACGGGAAGACAACAGTAACTCAAATAACCACAAGTTACAACAGTGGTGTGCAGAAGAGCATCTCTGAATGCACAACATGTCAAACCTTGAAGTGGATGGGCTACAGCAGCAGAACATATGCTCAGAGGCCACTTTATTAGGTGCAAATGTTACTTAATAAAGTGGCCAGTGAGCATATGAACCCCGTGTAACCGAAAGAGTAATGTCTCCTCTAAATGAAGCCCAACTGCAGCAGAAAATGTCTCTGGCTAAAGCAGGAGGCGAGGCTCAGAAAAAGTTGCTCTTTAATGAGAGAGGAGGTGGAATTATTTGACATGCTTTGACACATTGCCTCTTCTCCAGCTGCTTCTGAGCAATCTTTGACAAATTCTCACAATGGTATTGTTGTCCAGCGACGGATTTTATTGAAAATAGGATCTGCTGTGGACAACAGGTGGTCAATTAAATGGGAAAATAATTCATCTATAGAAACCAGTGGCAAGAATTGTGAAAGAGGAGTGACATGATCACTTCTCTTCTTCCTCACACTGCTCTGAGTGGAAAGTTCAAATTCAAATTTAACTACCATTCAACCATACACACATATAGAGCTAATCAAAACAGCATTCCTCTGGAGCCAGGAGCAAATCACATAACTTACCATCACACACAGCTCACAACCCCTACAGTCACAAAAATAATATTAGCACAAGTGTCTGAGCAGCATGGTCTGAAGATGGATGGTGCATAGGATATTGTCCGGAAGCCATGTTTTCTCAAGAACAAGCACACAACAGTTCTTCTCGTGCTGGGTCAGCCACAGGTAAAGCTGAACGAGCTTGACTTCCAGGGAGCGAAGACCAACAGGAGAGCTGGACTGCAGTTAACCTGGTGAAAGTTACCAGGGAAAAGGTACCTCACCACTGCACAAGCCCTACACATGCAGATTCAGATTTATCATATGTACAGGCCCTCAAAATAGACAGTAAAATGTATTGTTTGTGTTAACAACCAACACAACTTAAAGATGTGCCTGTAATTGTTGCTGCACGTTTTGGCATCAACGTACAATGGCCACAATATTCAGAACAACACAAAGCAACAAAACAAAGGAGGTCTCTTTCTTCCATCCCTCCAACTCTCTCACGCACACAGAGAGGCCTCCAGGCTTACGAAAGGCCACCTCTTTGCCTTGAGCCTCCAGAGGGGTTTGTCGACATCAGTGATTCGGCTTCCCCATAAGACATGGAGCGGAAATAGGCCATTTGACATCGGGTCTGTTCCATCAGTCTATCCTGGCTGATTTACCATCTCCCTCAACCTTATTCTCCTGTCTTCTCCCCATAACCTTTAATGCCCTGACTAATCAACAACCTGTCAATCTCCACTTTAAATATACTTAATGACATGACCTCCCTATCCATCTGTGACAATGTTCCTCAAGTTCACCATCCTCTGGCTAGAGAAATTCCTCCTCATCTCTGTTCTAAATTGACATCTCTGTATTCTGAGGCTGTGATTTCTGGTTTTAGATTCTCTCAGTATAAGAAATATCTTTTCCACGTCCACTCTATCTATGCCTTACAATATTCAGTAGGTTTCAATGAGATTCCACCCCCCCCCCCCCCCAATTCTCCTAAACTCCAGCAAATACAGGCCCAAAGCCATCAAACATTCCTTATATGTTAGCCATTTTATTCCTCGAATCATTCTTGTGAAGCTCCTCTGGGGGGGGGTAGGGGACTTACTAACTGGAGGAACACCAGCCCTTGTCTTTGCTGTAATTCATCCAGAGCAGTTGCCCATTCAACAAGCATCCTTGGGGATCTCTGGCCTTGGAATGCAGAGAACTCCAACCTGAACTCTGGCCTAACCTCTAACTCCACCACTTCCCTGTCTCTAAACCATATTGTCATCCCCAACTCCCCACTCTGTCTCCAAAACCATCCCTGCAAACCTAAAGAACAAATTCTGAGCCACAGCCTTGATGGAGGCCACAACTCAAGTTAAAAGGAAACTCTCATCAAGGGTTTCAGATTGTTGACTTCAGTCAGGCACTGCTTAAGGCACTGTCGACAGGCACTGCTTAAGGCACTGTCGACAGGCACTGCATAAGGCACTGTCGACAGGCACTGCTTAAGGCACTGTCGACAGGCACTGCTTAAGGCACTGTCAACAGGCACTGCTTAAGGCACTGCATAAGGCACTGTCTACAGGCACTGCTTAAGGCACTGTCGACAGGCACTGCTTAAGGCACTGTCGACAGGCACTGCTTAAGGCACTGTCAACAGGCACTGCTTAAGGCACTGCTTAAGGCACTGTCTACAGGCACTGCTTAAGGCACTGTCGACAGGCACTGCTTAAGGCACTGTCTACGGGCACTGCTTAAGGCACTGTTGACAGGCACTGCTTAAGGCACTGTCTACGGGCACTGCTTAAGGCACTGTCGACAGGCACTGCTTAAGGCACTGTCGACAGGCACTGCTTAAGGCACTGTCAACAGGCACTGCTTAAGGCACTGCATAAGGCACTGTCTACAGGCACTGCTTAAGGCACTGTCTACGGGCACTGCTTAAGGCACTGTCAACAGGCACTGCTTAAGGCACTGCATAAGGCACTGTCTACAGGCACTGCTTAAGGCACTGTCGACAGGCACTGCTTAAGGCACTGTCTACGGGCACTGCTTAAGGCACTGTTGACAGGCACTGCTTAAGGCACTGTCTACGGGCACTGCTTAAGGCACTGTCGACCGGCACTGCTTAAGGCACTGTCGACGGGCACTGCTTAAGGCACTGTCAACAGGCACTGCTTAAGGCACTGCATAAGGCACTGTCTACAGGCACTGCTTAAGGCACTGTCGACAGGCACTGCTTAAGGCACTGTCTACGGGCACTGCTTAAGGCACTGTTGACAGGCACTGCTTAAGGCACTGTCTACGGGCACTGCTTAAGGCACTGTCGACCGGCACTGCTTAAGGCACTGTCGACGGGCACTGCTTAAGGCACTGTCGACAGGCACTGCTTAAGGCACTGTCAACAGGCACTGCTTAAGGCACTGCATAAGGCACTGTCTACAGGCACTGCTTAAGGCACTGTCGACAGGCACTGCTTAAGGCACTGTCAACAGGCACTGCTTAAGGCACTGCTTAAGGCACTGCTTAAGGCACTGCTTAAGGCACTGTTGACAGGCACTGCTTAAGGCACTGTCTACAGGCACTGCTTAAGGCACTGTCGACAGGCACTGCTTAAGGCACTGTCGACAGGCACTGCTTAAGGCACTGTCAACAGGCACTGCTTAAGGCACTGCATAAGGCACTGTCTACAGGCACTGCTTAAGGCACTGTCGACAGGCACTGCTTAAGGCACTGTCTACGGGCACTGCTTAAGGCACTGTTGACAGGCACTGCTTAAGGCACTGTCTACGGGCACTGCTTAAGGCACTGTCGACAGGCACTGCTTAAGGCACTGTCGACAGGCACTGCTTAAGGCACTGTCAACAGGCACTGCTTAAGGCACTGCATAAGGCACTGTCTACAGGCACTGTTAAGGCACTGTCGACAGGCACTGCTTAAGGCACTGTCTACGGGCACTGCTTAAGGCACTGTTGACAGGCACTGCTTAAGGCACTGTCTACGGGCACTGCTTAAGGCACTGTCGACCGGCACTGCTTAAGGCACTGTCGACGGGCACTGCTTAAGGCACTGTCTACGGGCTCTGCTTAAGGCACTGTCTACGGGCTCTGCTTAAGGCACTGTCGACAGGCACTGCATAAGGCACTGTCGACAGGCACAGCTTAAGGCACTGTCTACGGGCACTGCATAAGGCACTGTCGACAGGCACTGCATAAGGCACTGTCGACAGGCACTGCTTAAGGCACTGTCGACAGGCACTGCTTAAGGCACTGCATAAGGCACTGTCTACAGGCACTGCTTAAGGCACTGTCTACAGGCACTGCTTAAGGCACTGTCGACAGGCACTGCTTAAGGCACTGTCTACGGGCACTGCTTAAGGCACTGTCGACCGGCACTGCTTAAGGCACTGTCGACAGGCACTGCTTAAGGCACTGTCGACAGGCACTGCTTAAGGCACTGTCTACAGGCACTGCTTAAGGCACTGTCGACAGGCACTGCTTAAGGCACTGTCGACAGGCACTGCTTAAGGCACTGTCGACAGGCACTGCTTAAGGCACTGTCGACCGGCACTGCTTAAGGCACTGTCGACTGGCACTGCTTAAGGCACTGTCAACAGGCACTGCATAAGGCACTGTCTACGGGCATCAAGTACAAGGGCTGAGCACAGGCACTGGGTACAGGAGTTGTGAACAGACATTGTGACCTCCTCTCTTTACCTCTGGGCACCAACAGAGTCTTGGGTGGTGTAGTCTCTGCCACACTCACCGTACATCAGACTGGAACTTATAAACTCATTGACAAGCTAAAGTCTGTTTGATCAATTCCAAACATTTCTCCGAGGGTGGGTGCTGCTGTAATGGAATTTCTTTTTCTGGTGAAATTAATAAACTAAATGTTTTCCCTTTGATGGTAAAGCTGATCCTTGGAACAGTACATAGACCATAGAACAGTACAGCACAGGAATAGGCCATTTCACCCACAATATTCTGTCAACCCAGCTAAAAAATCAAATTAAAAATCCCTACAAATGTATCATTCCCACCCACACCATGTCCAAATCCCTCTATCTTCCTTACATCCGTGTGCCTATTCAGATGTCTCTTAAAAATGTCCAGCCACCATACCAGGTGGCGTGTTCCAGGCATCCAGGACTCTTTGAATAAAGCAGTTACCCCTCCCATCCCCTTTGAACCTACTTTCTCTCACCTTCAGTGCATTAGACATTTCAACCTTGGGAAACAGATACTGTCTGACCACTCTATCTGTGCCTCTTATAACCACGTAAACCTCTACCAGATCTCCCCTCAGTCTCCGGCGCTCCAGAGAAAGCAACCGGGGGGCCATGAAAAGTCCTTGGCAACTAGGATTAAGGTGAATCCCAAGACCTCTGCACACACATCAAGAGCAAGAGGATAACGAGGGAGAGGGTGGAACTGCTCAAGGATAAAGGGCAGGGAGGAAACATGTGCTTGGATGTGGAGAATGTGAATGAGGTACTTTGCTTCAGTATTTACCATGGAAAAGCATGTGGTGGACCAGGAGATCAGTGCTGAGTGTATAAATACATTAGGGTGTTTAGAGGTCAAAGAGGAGGAAGTTTTGGGCCTCTTAGTGAGTATTAAGGTGGATAAGTCTCCAGAGCCTGATGAGATTTACCCCAGGTTATTGAAAGAGGCAAGAGATGAGATTTCTGGGCCTTCGACCAGCATCTTCATGTCCTCTCTAGCCGCAGGCGAGGTCCCAGAGCACTGGTGAGGGGCTAATATTGTACCTCGACTTAAGGATGTTACGAACCCCATAACTGGGTATCTTACCAGCAAAGATAGGAGTATCCGTTGAAGTCTGGTGATACTATTTTTAACAGTATTTATTAGTAAAAATACACAAAAGTAATATCAATGCAAATATACAGATAATATACGTCATCAATACTAAACCTAAAAGTGCGGGTATAATAATAATCAACAGAAAAAAATAAGCTCAATCGTTGTCTAGGGAATAATGAATTATCCGATGGAAATATAAAGTTCAGTTCAGTTCATGCAGGCAGCGATAGTTGTTGATTGCTGTGTTGCAATTGTTGGAGAGAGAGAGAGAGTAACAGCTATTCACTTGCTGACTTTCATTTTAAGATCTTGATCCGCCGATGCGTTGTTGTTGTGGCCATTCACGTATGACTCCTCCGTCCTTTAGCTAGACTGTTCTTCCGTGGCAGACTTGTCACCCAGGCAAGGGTAGACACACACACAAGCCCCCACCGGTCTCGTAGCGTCTCTCCTGGTGCGTCTGGTGTTTCCTAGACCTCACTTTTATCCCCATTCACGGGTCTCAGGTGTCAATCAGGTTGGGATGATGCAACCCATCAACCAGACCACTCTGGTTGCCCCCGAGGGGTTTCAATGAATAGAACAGTACTCAATACACAATCCTTCTCCAAGAGACAATAGCAGTCATCAATCGGAGGTTCTGTTCCACTTTTGTTAGGAGGAGACATTCCATTTTTGTGTATCTCTGCGTTGTTTCTCTCTCATTTCCTTGGTATCAGACCCGAAGTAGTAGCGATTTTGCGATTCTCGGGGGGGGGGGGGGGCGACTTTGCACCCTTCTGTCCATCAGAGTTGCTCCTCATTCGTAACACCCCCATCCTTCTAAGAATTTTCACCTAAAAGGGGAACATTAACTAATACAGAGTCTTACAGAATTTCAGAATCTAACACAATACAAGAGTTTGTCACTACAGAGTAATACAGTTATACATTCAATTTAGCATCTAAACATTTAGCGATTACATTGTCACTTCCTTTAATATCTTAATATCTTGCACCTTAATAAATTCCTGTAGCATCGGACTCCAATTTAATAACCACCTATTTTTATTCCTTTTCTTCAGCAAAACAAAACTAAAGAGGTGTGATCTTAGCTTAAGTATATATTAAAAAATGTGAACCAATACATGTGTGATTATTCTGTAGTACATTATAAAAGTTTATGCAAATACTAACCTTTATTTTACTTTTAAACTTAACAGTCAATCTTCCATGATATTGTCTTTATTATTTACATGCTTTGTCAAAATCCCTTAAAACCAGATCCTGTTATTTAAAGTGGCATTTTGTCAACCTTCGCCCCTTTTCCACTTAACTCCCACGTGGTTAGCTTGCTCACCAGTGTGGAATAGGCCTTCACAGACTGCTTCCATAGGAGTTATTTTATCAACAATGTTTTCCAAACTTAGCCCATCTTCTGAACTTCCACACAATTCTTTATTTTTAAGCAAGTCATTAGTTTTATCTTTAGGACCCTTCATTCTATTAGTTTTCAGTTTAATATCTGCAAGCGATCCCTCTTTGTCCAAACAACATTTCAAATTCTGCCTCTTCACAGCACACCCTTGAATAACATTAGCGAGTGGGGCACCTTTACATTCCAAATCAAACTGTAATTGATTCAAAGGCACCTTGTTAACAAGCCATTGTTCCTTCAGCCTGGTTACTGCTTCTGAAACCAATCCAGACTTTAAATTTTCTTTATTTAATTTAGGAACTACACTTTTCCCTTCTCCTTCAATAATAATATCCACATCACCACCTTTTATCTCCTCACTAACTTTTAACACACCTTCTAACACAAACAACTGAGAATTCTCACTTCCCACTAGTACCAAGGTTAACCCTTTCTTCACTGAACCAAGTCCATCTGACCCGAAAGGACTGCATTCCTTTTCAACTAAATCGGATACCTCAGACTTTTCCTGAGTTTCATTACTAGGTTCAGTATCATGTACATCCACATCTTGAATACACTCAAATGGGACATCTGCCTCTTCCAGGCTTTCAATACCCATCCCCTTTTCAAATTCTAAGTTCCCCTTATCCTCCCAGCTACTCTCTGGGCAACTCCCATCCAGAGTAAACTCAACCCTGCGGGTTAAAATGACCTCATCTGCTAACCCAGCAGACTCCTTCAACGTAACGGCATCCTTTTCATCTAGGACTGCCCTTATATCATTATCGGGAACACATTTAAATTCTTCACCTTCTTCAAACAGTTCTGTCAAGCCAGACAGATCATCCATGTCCAACCCTGGACCTTCCAACAGCCTTATCTGTTTCTCATTTTCACTCTGTGCCTCTATAAATTCCCTCCTGGCTAAGGGTAGGTCTATCTCCTCTCCTTTACTCTCTTTCACCTCCCTATTCTCCGTTTTACCACCCCCTAACCCCTCTTGGTACAGGATCGGTAAAAATGTCTCAGCCAAATCGACACTGGACTAATTTAAACTGGTCTCTTTTTCAGCTGCCTTTCTCGACATGCTGCGAGTGATCGCACATGCGGGATAGATCTTGGAACCTAGGGGCGGGTCCTCAACACTTACAGGCTTGCTCGTCAGCTTCATGGCTGAACACACCTCACCCCCTGCTAAGTCATTACCAAGAAGGACATCCACGCCTTCTCTTGGTAATTCTGACCATACCCCAATTTCAACTGGTCCAGATACCAGATCACAATTTATAATGATCCCTTGCAAAGGTACAGCTTCTGTCCCTTTTCCTATGCCTCTCAAAACTACCTCTCCAGTCTGAGGACCAAAATCTAGTACCATACTGAGAATCAATGACTGCTCAGCTCCAGTATCTCTCCAGATCCGCACTGGAACTGGTGTGTCTCCCTCTTTCACAGACACGGTCCCTTCTGAAATAAATTCCTCACGCCCCTCTCGTATTCTGTCTCCCTGGGGCTTTCTCGTCGATTTGCCGATCAACACAATACACCCTGCAAGGACTGCTGCGTTTCCTTTTCCTGTCTCCTTCCTCGGAGCAAAGCACTTAGATGCAATATGACCCACCTTTCCACAATTAAAACAGGTCAAGCCAGGAACCCTCCTGCCGTCTTGCCTTTCCTCCTCCTTATTTTTACCACTAGCTCCCGGCTGGATCTCTGCCTCAGCCGGCGGGCTTTCTCTACCGTTCCCACGGTCTTTCTGGTAACTCTTATTTGAAGAAAACTTTGTCTTGTGGGTTAGGGCATATTCATCTGCGAACCTGGCAAATTCTGATATGGACTTATTCGGCTTCTCGTTCAAATACATCCAGATATCATCTGAAACACACCCTTTAAATTCCTCAATCAGAATTAACTCTCTGAAATGCCGAAAATCCTCTTCCACCCTTTCTGCCGCACACCAACGATCCAAGAGCACACCCTTCTCATAGGCAAACTCTGCATACGTCTGATTCCACATTTTCTTTATATCTCTGAACTTCTGTCTATATGCCTCAGGTACCAATTCGTAGGCCTGAAGAATGGCCTGTTTTACTTCCTCGTAATTCTCATACTCCTCCTCCTCCACAGACAACGCCACATATGCCCGTTGTGCCTTCCCTTTTAAAACACTTTGTAACAACGCCACCCACTGATCTCTGGGCCACTTCTGATTCACTGCCACCTTTTCAAAATGCAAGAAATAACTATCAACATCCGTCTCCTCGAACGGAGGTACTAACCTAAACTCCCTACTAACATTAAACCTCTCCTCTCGGTCTTCCCCTTGGACCCTTCTCTCCTGCTTTAACTTCTCCATGTCCAGCTCATGCTGCCTCTGTTTCTCCTTCTCCTCATACTCCCTCTGTTTTTCAGCACTTTCCTTCTCCTTTTCAGCTGCTTCCAGCTGTTTTAACCTAATTTCATGCTCCCTCTTCACCTCTAACTCCTTTTGCTGGAGTTCATGCTCCCTTTTCTTCTGTTCCAACCTTAATTTTTCCAACTCTAACTGAGCCATCCCAATAGTTGGTACCTTTTTAGGGATCTGTTCCAATACCTCAGCTGAAAATACATCCTTCTCAATATAATACTGAATTATGGCCCTCCGCATCTCCCACTTTTTCATTGATGACCTCACCTCTGCGAGATTTAGTCCTTTTGCAATATTTACCAAGTCCGTCTTTGTGGCCTCCTCTAGCGCCTTCAAAGTCGGGTTTTGTGTAAATTCATCTACGTCCATCTTTGCTGGTTTCCCGTCTGGTTATCTGCGCATCCAGATCAAAGTCTGGACTTAAAAGCCCGATTCATTGGCCCTCCAATTTGGTATCAGATCTCGAGACGAGGCCCCAAGTTGTTACGAACCCCGTAACTGGGTATCTTACCAGCAAAGATAGGAGTATCCGTTGAAGTCTGATGATACTATTTTAACAGTATTTATTAGTAAAAATACACAAAAATAATATCAATGCAAATATACAGATAATATACGTCATCAATACTAAACCTAAAAGTGCGGGTATAATAATAATCAATAGGAAAAAAATAAGCTCAATCGTTGTCTAGGGGATAATGAATTATCCGATGGAAATATAAAGTTCAGTTCAGTTCATGCAGGCAGTGTAGTTGTTGATCGCTGTGTTGCAATTGTTGGAGAGAGAGAGAGAGAGAGAGAGAGAGAGAGTAACAGCTATTGACTTGCCGACTTTCATTTTACGATCTTGATCCGCTGATGCGTTGTTGTTGTGACAATTCACGTATGACCCCTCCGTCCTTTAGCTAGACCATTGTTCCGTGGTGGACTCGTCACCCAGGCAAGGGTGGACACACACACACAAGCCCCCACCGGTCTCGTAGCGTCTCTCCTGGTGCGTCTGGTGTTTCCTAGACCTCACTTTTATCCCCATTCACGGGTCTCAGGTATCAATCAGTTTGGGATGATGCAACCCATCAACCAGACCACTCTGGTTGCCCCCGAGGGGTTTCAATGAATAGAACAGTACTCAATACACAATCCTTCTCCAAGAGACAATAGCAGTAATTAATCAGTGGTTCTGTTCCACTTTTGTTAGGAGGAGACATTCCACTTTTGTGTATCTCTACGTTGTCTCTCTCTCATTTCCTTGGTATCAGACCCGAAATAGTAGCGATTTTGCGATTCTCAAAAAGGGTGGGGGGGAGCGACTTTGCACCTTTCTGCCCATCAGAGTTGCTCCTCATTCGTAACAAGGAAACAGGGGGAAATCCTGGAAATGGTAGACTGGTGAGACTCACGTCAGTTGTAGGGAAGTTGCTGGAGAAAATTCTTAGGGATAGAATGGCATTTGGAAACCCATAGGTTAATTAGAGAGAGGCTGCAGGGGTTTATGTGTGGCAGGTCATGCTATACCAACTTGATTGAGGTTTTTGACAAGGTGATAAGAGATTGATGAGGATAGGGCAGTGGGTGTTTTCTGCATGGATTTTAGTAAGGCATTTGAGCAAGTCCCTCATGGGAGGCTGACTGTAAGATACATGGGGTCCGTAGCAAGTAGGCTGTCTGGATTCAGAACTGGCTTGTGCATAGAAAACAAAGGGCAGTGGTTGAAGGGCACAACCAGGAGCCACCCTGTGGGCAGATAGCCTCGCTCGGTGATATATTTGTGTATGAACCCAGTCAGGGTATCATCCTGTGTGTTTCCTGGCAATTTAAAGTGACCATTGGAACAGATTGAACATGGTACTGCTATCAGATCGTTCCTGTGCTCTCAATGAAAAGTCCATTCTCTCATGGCATCAATCATTTCCATGGAAGCTTCCAGTGACTGATGGCAGCAGTAGGACATTAAATGCATCATTAAACCAAATTTATGATTGCTAAATGAAATTTAGTAGCATTTTCATTTGCCTGGACAATCTGTTAATTTAATTAATAAAGCTTTTCACATTAATTAATTTTTCCATTAATTCAAGGATTCAAGGAATGAGGTGGATGTATGAACAACAGTCTCATTTGTCTTGCTTACAATATTTTATTCAAAGTGCAGCTCGGTAATAGGCCTGCCTGGTCTCAGCAGCCCACACCACCCAGCTATACCCACGTGACCAATTAACCCACTAATCCATACATCTCTGTGGGAGGAAAGCAGAGCACCTGGGGCACAAACGAACTCCTTACAGACAGTGGTGGGAACTGAACCCAGGTGGCTCGTACTGTAATGCGTTGTGCTAACCACCACACTATCATGTCACCCCACATTTTGAATTACTAACCCATCTGCCTCTGGACTGTGGGAGGAAACCAGAGCACCTGGAGTAAACCCACATGGTCATGGGAGGACGTACAGACAGTGGAGTGGTGATGATCTATCAGGCATTGGTCAGACAACACTCGGAGTATTGTCAGCAGTTTAAGGCCCCTTATTTAGGAAAAGATGTGATAACATTGGAGGAGGTTCAAAGGATTCCCAAGAATGATTCTGGGCTTGAAAGGTTTGTCATATAGGAGTGTTTGATGACTCTGGTCCTGTACTTGCTGGACCTTAGAAAAATGAGAAGGGATCACTTTGAATATTGAATATTCAGTGAACCTATTGAACATTGAAAGGCCATGAAAGAGTGGACATGGAAAGGATGTTTCCTGTAGTGGGGGGGGGGGGGGGGTCTAAGACCAGAGGGCACAGCCTCGGAATAGAGGGGCGTCCATTTAGAACAGAGATGAGGAGTAATTTCATCAGCCAGAGTGTGGTGAATCTGTGGAATTCATTGCCACAGACGCTGTGGAGGCTATGTCATTGGATATAATTAAAACAGAGGTTAATGGTTTCTTGATTAGTCATGGCAACAAAGTTTACAGGGAGAGGGCAGGAGAATGGGATTGAGAGGGATATTAAATTAGCCATGATGGAACGGGCCAAATGGGATAATTCTTTTCCTATGCCTTATGGTATTTAGACTGTTAGGTGGATAGGAAGGAGATAAAAGCAGAACTAGAACATTACTGCATAGTGCAGGCCTCTCAGCCCACAAGGCCGTGCCGATCTTTTAGCTTCCTCCAAGATCAATCCAACCCGTCGCTCTTGCAGAACCCTCCATTTATTTTTCATCTATGTTGCTATCTAAAAGTTTCTTAAATGTCTCTAATATATCTCCCTCCACCACCGATCCTGGCAGCACATTCCACACAGCTCTATTCACCGTGTGAAAAACCTACCTCTGATACCAGGCCCCCCCCCCCCCCCCCCACAAACTTTGGGATTATCCACATTTAGGTTGGCCATTTCACCAGAAGGTCAAACATAGTGAAATGATCATTTAGATAGAGATCTTGTCGACATGGGCTAGCTGGGCGGAAGGGCCTGACTCAGTGCTGGGGGACTCTGCATCTCTATGGAGGTAAATCACACTGATTGCTGCTTTTTTGTGTCAAAGAGATGCGATCATGACGCAATGGACCTGTATTGTGCTGTAATGTTCTATCGGCCTGGAGGCCGATGGATCTGTACTGGTCTGTAATGTTCTATTGACCTGAGGGATGATGGATCTGTACTGGTCTGTAATATTCTATTGGTCTGAGGCCTGTTCTTCAGAATGCTTTTCCCACTTTAGGAGACAGGAGGAAATGTGAAATTTTGCTGTGTGACAGACAGCCTGGACCATGGACCTGGTAACCATGGCTTCACAGGTGATCACCGTGGTAACAGTGTTCATGGACAAGGTAAAGGTGCAGGTCATGTTATCTAATGCTGTCACCTGAATATTGAGCAACAGACACTTTACATCACCTGGTTGGGCACCTGATGTGGCCACTGATCTGAAACTTTGACAGTTCCTTTCTTCCCACAAATGCTGTTCGACCTGTTGAGTTCTTCCTGTAGCTTGTGTGCTGCTCCAGATTCTAGTATATGCATCACCGTGTTCTCCCAACTCCGAATATTGTTCAGGGAGCCCATTCTGTGACTATTACTCATGAAAGGCATCAAAATATTGTACAGTTGAAGCTCTTCCATGATGTAATTTTATTTGGAGATTCAGTACTGTAAATGACCAATGAGCCTGTGGTGTTCAGTTACACTCGTGTGATCAACTAATGCATATGTCTTCGCAATGTGGGAGGCAGCTGAAGTGCCTGGAAGAAACCTGCACAGTGTCAAGGAGAACATGTAGTCAGCAGTGTCCATTGGCATTACACTATCTGCTACATTACTGACCTGCCCCTCAACAGCCTTAAGTCATCTTACTACCTCTGTTATAATGTAGGAATTATATGTTGCTGGTCATGTCTGTCACCTTATGTACGGACACTTCTGTGCCCTGTGTCACTTTATGGACATAAAATCAATCTGTGTGTACAGTATTTATATATATTGAATTTTTTATTATTATTGTGTTTCCTACCTTATTTGTGGCCTTTTATGCTTTAAATGCTGCATTGGATCAGAGTAACAATTATTTCATTCTCCTTTACCTTTGTGTGCTGCAAATGACGTAAACTATCTTGAATCTTGAATGTTAGCTGTATACTCCCTGTGGTAAACTATGTGTATACCTGTCTGGACACGCCCCTCTGCTGACTGCTCCTGTGGCTCCTCCCACAGACCCCTGGATAAAGGCGATTGGAGGCACTGCTCCTCCCTCAGTCTCCAAGATGTTGTGGTTTCGTTTGCAGCTAATAAAAGCCTGTCTTTTGCCTCCCGTCTCCGAGAGTTATTGATGGTGCATCACTCCCCCAAACTGCAGTGGTCATGATTGGGAATTCCTTGAGGGAAACACCCCTGCTCTTCAAAACAAGGGCTGGAGCACCAGTGAAAGAATGAGGGGTGGGGGAACAGTCTGAAATTGTCACCTCGCTGAACAGACAAGGCCTTCTGTATGTGACCTCCTCTCAGTGGATTTGCTGTGTGACAGGCTGCCTGAACAGGCTGTGGATTGTCTGCCCTGATTATGTGCTCCGTTTGGGAGCAGAGTTAGGAATGCATCTTTAGCACAGATTGTGTTAAGGGTGCTGGTCATAGAGATGTAGGTCCCGAAGAGGGGCAGTATTAACAGAGGGTCAGCGGTTCTGACCAAATACCACAGACTCAAAACTTCAACTGTTACTCTTTTTGCAGATTTTACCTGAGCTGCTGTTTTTTTCTCTCCACCTACCAACTTATTCCTTTATCTCCTTCTAATCCTCCTCTAGTCCTCCCATTTTCCTCAACCCCACCCCCACCACTTTGTCCTTCTCTCCCCTGTTGTTCTGTTCTCTCAACATACGCTCAACTCACTCCTCCTATATCTCCATCTGCTCATCTGCTTCCTTCTGCCAGGCACCTCTCCCCAAATCTTTACTTACCAGAGTGCAGAACAAGTGGGGCTTTGTTTTCCTGCTTGCCTCCCTCCAGTAGCCACTTCCAACCTTCACCTGCCCTTCCCCACACCGTGCTCGAGTCATCTCCATATTTTCCCATGCTCTCTTTGTCTAGCTCCATCTATCATTCACCAGAATCAGAATCTGGTTTAATATCATTGGCATAAGTTGTGAAATTTGTTGTGTGGTAAGAGAACATTGCTATACATAATAATCAAAATAAACTATCAACTACAAGAAGGAATTTATATATGGAAAATAAATTAAATAAGTAGTGCAAAAAGAGAGAAAAAATGTTGAGGTAATGTTCATAGGATCATTGTCCATTCAGAAATCTGATGGCAGAAGGGAAGGAGCTGTTCCTGAAGTGTTGAGTACATGTCTTCAGTGTCCTATACCTCCTCCTCGGTGGTAGCAATGAGAGGGGGTATGTCCTAGGCGATGGGGGTCCTTGATAATAGATGCCGTATTCTTGAGGCACGGGCTTTCGAATGTGCCGTTGGTGGTGGGGAGGTTTGTACCCATAGTGGCGCTGGTTGAGTTTGCAACCCTCTGATCTCTGTGCAGCAGGCGTCCACAGAGCAACCACGGAAATTTGCAAGAGCCTTTGGTGGCAATCTTGCCACTGTCACCCAACATTGTGGGCTGATTCTGTGCCTTATGATTCTAATCAAACATGGTCCAGTGCCTGTCAACACTGACTGCAGTGTGCGGAGAGGGGAAGCTGGCTGCTCTCTCAGCCCTTGCATCAACTCTACAGTTTTTCATGGTATTTAGAGTCTGATTCTGAATTAATTGGCTCCCAGAGGCAGATGCACAATCAAAATTATTGTTTGACCTGATCAAGGAATTCAATTAAAAAATCTGCAGGCTTTTAGATTTCTAACTAAAGCCTTAATGAATTCCTCCTGAGGGACGTAGGCCGGATGATAATGCTCACATGTAAAGATCCAAATTTATCTGAAGATTAATGATAAACAACTAGTCGTTGCTTTTCAGAGCAGTTAAATTCTGTCCTACATGGAATGCTTCGCTTGAGGTTAGACCGCATTAGCAGCCACACAGGTAAGGCAGGAGCTGTCACTGTGAAATGCAGTAGGATTTCTGGAAGAGCACTGAAACTCAGCAGGTCAGGCAACAAATATGGAGAGGTAAAAACAGTCACTGTTCTCAGCCTGAAACATTGACTATTTATTCCTCTGCTTAGGGACTTTCCCTCCACCAATCTCCCTCTTGACAATTATCCCTGCAAGTGGAAGGACTGCTACATATGCCCATTCACCTCCTCCCTCACCTCCATTCAGGGCCTCAGACAGCCCTTCCATTTGAGGCAACACTTCACCTGCAAATCTGTCAGGATGGTCTATCGTGTCTGGTGTTCCTGATGCGGCCTCCTCTACACCAGTGAGACCTGACATAGATCAAGGACTACTTTGTCAAGCACCTTCACTCCATCCACTACAGCAGGATTTCCCTGGATTTCCCATTTTAATTCCAATCCCAAGTCCCATTCTGGCATGTCTGTCCATGCCTCCTCAACTGCCACAATGAGGCCACTCTCAGGTTGGAGGAGCAGCACCTCATATTCCGTTTGGGTAGCCTCCAACCTGATGGCATGAACATCAATTTCTTTAACTTCTGGTAATTTTTGCCTTCCCTTTCCCTCTTCTTTAATTCCCCACTTAGCACTCTGCCTCACTTGCTTATTACCCCCGGAGCCTCTCTTCCTTCCCTTTCTCCAATGGTCCACTCTCCTATCCTATCAGAATCCTTCTTCTCCAGCCCTTTTCCACCTATCACCTCCCAGCTTCCTAATTTATTCCCCCCTCCACCACCCACTTGGCTCACTTATCACCTCCCAACTTGTTCTCCTTCTCCTCCCTTCACCTATTTATTCTGTAATTCTGGCACCTCCCCGCCTTCCTTTCCAGTCGATGAAGGATTTCAGCCTAAAATGCCGACTCTTTATTCCCCTCCATAGATGCTGACTGACCCATCTCTCAATGCCGTGTTTTCTAATGTTCTTAAATCACCTCTCCACTTCTCTAGTGCAATCACATCTTTCCGACATTAATTCTAGCTCTAGACTACCTAGGATGCAATTCCAGGATTACTTCCTTGACCTCAGCTAATAAAGGGACGTACCATAAATATGTTTTGAAGCACCTCATCAACCATCTAAGGGCCTGCGGACCCACATTCCAATATCTCTCTAGCAATCTCTGATGGCTGCGTAGATCAAGTCATTGGGTATACTTAAAGTAGAGGTTGATAGGTTCTTGATTAGTCAGGTGTTCAAGGTTATGGAAAAAGGCAGGAGAATGGAGTTGAGAGGGAAAATAAATCAGCCAGGATGGAATAGTGGAGAAGACTCAATGGGCCAAATGGCCTGATTTTTCTCCTGTGTCTTCTGGTCTTATGGTATCTCCATTCCTTCACGCTCCTCCACATCCCCCCCACTCTAAATCTAAATCCCCCCCATTACAAACCCAATAACATGAATGGCAGTGATGCTTCACTACCAGATAAACTCAACACCTTCTATGCCCACTTTGAAAGGGAGAATATAACTATATATTCTGTGAAGATCCCTGCTGCACCTGGAGATGTCCCGATGGAGTTCCGAGTCAGGCTCTGAAAACTTGTGCCAACCAACTGGCAGGAGTATTCAAGGACATTTTCAACCTCTCACTGCTACGGGTGGAAGTTCCCACTTGCTTCAAAATGGCAACAATTATACCAGTGCCTGAGAAGAATAATGTGAGCTGCCTTAATGACTATCACCCGGTAGCACTCATATCTACAGTGATGAAATGCTTTCAGAGGCTGGTCATGACTAGACTGAACTCTTGCCTCAGCAAGGACCTGGACCCATTGCAATTTGCCTATCGTCACAATAGGTCAACGGCAGACGCAATCTCAATGGCTCTTCACACAACTTTAGACCACCTGGACAGTACAAACATCTATGTCGGGATGCTGTTCATCAACCATAGCTCAGCATTTAGCCCCATCATTCCCCATAATCCTGATTGAGAAGTTGCAGAACCTGGGCCTCTGTACCTCCCTCTGCAATTGAATCCTCGACTTCCTAACTGGAAGACCACAATCTGTGCGATTGGTGATAACATATCCTCACTGACGATCAACACCGGTGCACCTCAGGGGTGTGTGCTTAGCCCACTGCTCTACTCTCTATATACACATGACTGTGTGGCTAGTCATAGTTCAAACTCCATCTATAAGTTTGCTGATGATACAACCATTGTAGGTAGAATCTCAGATGGAGACGAGAGGACGTACAGAGCGAGATATACCAACTCAACATTACTAAGATGAAAGAGCTGATTGTGGACTTCAGGAAGGGTAAGATGAACACATACCAATCCTCATAGAGGGAGCCGAAGTGGAGAGAGTGAGCAGTTTCAAGTTCCTGGGTGTCAAGATCTCTGAGGACCTAACCTGGTCCCAACATATCGATGCAGTTAATAAGAAGACAAGACAGCTACTATACTTCATTAGGAGTTTGTAGAGATTTGGAATGTCAACAAAATCACTCTAAAACTTCTATAGAGGTACCGCAGAGAGAACTCTGACAGGCTGCGTTACTGCCTGTGTGGGAGTGGGGGGCACAGGGGGCTAATGCACAGGATCAAAAGAAGCTGCAGAGGATAGTAAATTTAGTTGGATCCATCTTGGGTACAAGCCTACAAAGCACCCAGGATATCTTCAGGGAGTGGTGTCTCAGAAAGGCAGTGTTTATTATTAAGACCCTCCAGCACCCAGGACGTGCCCTTTTCTCACTGTTACCATCAGGTAGGAGGTACAGAAGCCTGAAGGCACACACTCAGTGATTCAGAAACAGCTTCTTCATCTCTGCCATCCCATTCCTAAATGGGCATTGAATACTGCCTCCCTTTTTTATAATATTTTTGTTTTTGCATGATTTTTAATCTATTCAATATACGTATGCTGTAATAGATCTTTTTATTTATTTATTATTACTATTTTTCTACAGTATGTATTGCATTGAACTGTTGCTGCTAAGTTAACAAATTTCACGACACATGCCGGTGATAATAACCTGATTCTGATTCTGATTCTGATTTAAATGCATAAGAGGTGTACCAGGATCCTGCCTGGTTTACAGGGTATGTGCTATCTCGTGAGGACAGAAGGGTTGCTTTCTGTTGTGTGGTCGAGGCTGACGGGAGACCTGCTGTAAGTTTGTAAGATTATTGGAGGCAAAGATAGAGTAGATAGACAGTATCTTTTTCCAAGGCTTTGAAATGTCTAATACCAGAGGGCATGCATTGAAGGTGAGAGGGGGTAGTTTCAAGGAGTAAGTTTTTTACTCAGAGTGGTGGATGCCTGGAATGTGCTGCCTGGTGTGGTGGTAGAGGCAGATACATTGTAGACTTTTAAGAGATGTTTAAATAGGGATACGGATGTAAAGAAGGTGAGGGATATGGACATTGTGCAGAAGAAGGGATTAGGTTTTTTTTAATGTACTTTTAGTTGGTTGAGCACAACATTGTGGGCTGAATGGCCTGCTCCTGTGCTGTACTTTCTATGTTCTGTGTAAATCCATTCCCCCCCCCCCCACTCCCCTTTGGTTTTGGACTTGAAGATATCCGTGTCATGGGAGTACACGTCCCTTTGCTTTTGCCCTTTCTAACTGTTCTACTGACCAGGTGGTTTCATATCCTGACCTGACCCCTGCTCTATCGAAGTCTCCGCACCTGCCTCCTCCAGCTTGGTTCTAACATGTTTCCCTGTGCTCGGTCCTGATGAAAAGGAAACAGATTTGTTTATTATCTTGCCTTAGAGGAAATCATCTCTGGATCATTAACGAGGCTTGCAGCATTAAGCAAATAAGATGGAGCAACTGAAGGCATATCTTTAAGAGAGGTGGGAATTAGTAGACAGGGAAGAACTCAGGAAAAACGTCCAGAACTGGGGTCAAACCCAAAATCACCGGGTCCTGGGTTCGATACCCAGAGTTCAGTGAAGTTTGGAGAGCAAAACTGAAGGTTGAAGTTCAGGGCTTGGCAGGACAGGAGACAGAAGTCTGAATGTTGATGAGATTGATGAGTCTGGAGAAAGCCCAAAGGTTGAGTCTGTGAGTCAGGGACTGTAGGTTGGAGGCCCAATGTCTAAGAGTCTGGGACCAAGGACTGGAGGCCCAGAGGCAGCCTGACCCAGGGCTGGAGGCCTGTCTGTGTGTGTGTGAGTGGCTGGTAGGAGGGTGGAAAAGGGTTTGGGGTTGTTTTATTCTGTTGTTGCTGCTGGTGTTGTTGTGCTGAGCATGGTTGTCATCCTATATTGGTACCCGAGTGTGCGGCGACATTTGCAGGCTCTACCCAGCACACCGTTGAGTGCATTGGTTGTTAACACAAATGACACATTTCACTGTTTGATATGCTACATTTGATAAATCAATTGGAACCTGAATCTGAAATCTAAATCCGAATCCAAAACCTTAAATTTTATTCTGAATCTGAAGTCTGAGACAGTGATTCAGAACAAGTTATTGGGTCTGCAGGCTGACTAATTTCTGGGTCCTAATGGACCTTGTCCATGGCTCCTTGGTAAAGTGGCTAGTTCGATAGTTGATGCATTCATCTGGAGTTAATGAAAGTTCCATGAATTTGTGGAAAAAAAGTAATAAATGTAACATCTTTAATCTGAAAAGTTGGGAGAGAGTGAATAGGAAAATGTCAGTGATCTAAGTGAGCATTTGCCTTTGAAAAATGCGAGAAGCTGTTATTAGAAGCAAAGCAACCAGGTTGTTGAAGTTCAAAGTAGTCCAGTAACACCAATGTGGCTTTGAAAAGGTAATCATATTTGACTAATTTAGTGGAAATGTTTGAAGAAATAGCATGTGTTGTGCATGAAGTGGAATTGACAGATGTACTGTACAGGTTTTTAGGAGGTACTTGATAAGGTGCCACATTAAAAATTAACACAGAAAGTAAAAGCTAAGACTGCAGGAGGTTTCAGCATGGAAGGAAGATTGGCTACAAAGTAGGAAACTGAGAGGCATAAATGGATCTTTCTCTTGTTAGAAAGATGTAATGAGTTGTATACCAGAGGGATGAGCACTCATGCTCAGCTTTGAGCAATTTAGAACATAGAATATAAAACAACACATCATGAACAGGCCCTTCAGCCCACAATGTTGTGCTAATCTTTTAATCTATTCTGTAATCAATCTATCTCATCTTTCCTACATGCCCCTCTATTTTTCTATCATCCGTGTGCCTATTTAAGAGGATCTACACTTTGTAATATATGCCCCCAATGTATCTGTTACTACCGTCAACCCTGACGCTGTCCAGTGCACTCACCACTCTCTGGGTAAAAAACATATCCCTGACATCCCCCCCACCATAATTACAGCATTAGCCATTTGCACCCTTGGAAAAAGTCTCTGGATGTCTATTCGATCTATACCTCTAATCAGCTCGTACATCTCTATCAAGTAACCTGTCACCCTCCTTCATTCCAAAGAGAAAAGCCCTGCTCACTCAACCTGTTCTCATCAGACATGCTGCCTATTCCAGGCAGCACTCTAAATAATGTTTCCACCACCTGTCAGAACCCTCGCAGGCTGTGCACAGGGAAGACTATGAACACATACAACCATTCTTTGCTACTTTCAGGTCAGGCAGTATCTATAGAGGGTAACAAACAGTCAGTGTTTAGACCGAGACCCTTCATGAGGATGAATATTGAAAGGCTTAGGTAGAGTGAATGTGGAGAGGATGTTTCCTATGGGGGGGAGTCTAGGAACAGAAGGCACAGATAGAGTGGATGTGGAGAGGATGTTTCCTATAGTGGGGGAGTCTAGGAACAGAAGGCACAGATAGAGTGGATGTGGAGAGGATTTTTCCTATAGTGGGGGAGTCTAGGAACAGAAGGCACAGATAGAGTGGATGTGGAGTGGATGTTTCCTATAGTGCGGGAGTCTAAGACCAGAAGGCACAGGTAGAGTGAATGTGGAGAGGATGTTTCAATTGGTGGGGGAGTCTAGGACCAGAAGGCATGGCTTCAGAATAGAGAATTCAGAATAGATGTTCATTTGGAATGGAGATGAGGAGGTATTTCTTTATCCAGAGGGTGATGAATCTATGAAATTTATTGCCACAAACAGCTGTGGAGGCCAAGTCATTGAGTATATAGATTGATAGTTTCTTGATTAGTAAGACATCCAAGGTTACAGGGAGATGACAAGAGAATGGGCTGAGAAGGATAATATATCAGCCATGATAGAATGGCAGAGCAGAGTCAATGGGCCGAATAGCCTAATTCAGCTTTAATATCTAATGGTCTGAGATATCAGCTGTTTATTTCCCTCCACGGACGCGGCCGGACCTGCTGAATTCTTGTAGCATTTCTTTTGTGTTGCTCAAACTTTCCAGCGTCTGCAAATTCTTTCGTGTTTACCCTTGCTGCTTTCTTAGTATGTGGATGGGAAGGGTATGGAGGGCTCTGGACCAGGTGCAGGTTGATGGGATTGGACAGAATAACAATTCAGCATGAACTAGATAGGCCGAACAGCCTGTATCTGTCCTGTGTGATCTATGACTCTGCAACTCCCCTGCATGTTTACCTCTTCTCTATTTGAGTATCAGCACAAGAAACCGATAACACAAAACTTAATCAGCAACAATCTCGTTGTAATTCTGTCCCACCTCGAGCTGATTGCTTCAATATCCTCCTATAACAATGTGTCCAACAGGGCTTCTCTTTAATGACGTACACAAGCCTTGGTTCAGTCATTTCAAATTTATGTCTCGGCACTGTAGGAAGTAGTCAAAGGTGCTAAGTGGATCAATTCTAATATGTCACAAATATCCTGAAGAGGGAAGGATGGTAAGTGCCACTGGTGGGGAGCAGGTGATGGGCACCAGTTCCTTATCAAGAATAGCAGTATTGATTCACAGAGAAGCATCTAGCCAGCTGAGTTGTTATGGCCACTGCTTGCATTTGTTTCTGAACTTATCAGTGGTTAGTTTAATTGCAGAGAGTGACATACAGCAACGGCCATTTAAACCAGTGTATTTGTGTATTTAAAGTGGAGGTTGATAGGGATGATAAATCAGCCATGATAGAATGGTGGAGCAGACTTGATGAGCCCAATTATTCTCCTATGTCTTCGGGTCTACTTCACAATCAAATTCAATTGAAGTTCAAGTTTAATTGTCATATGAAGACATGTGAATATAGCTGAATGGAACAGTGTTCCTCCAGAGCCAGCACCAACAGTCACACACTGCATAAGGCACAAATAGCATGTATAAAAGCAACAGTAAACTTACAGTCACACACAAAAACATAGTTCAAGTTCCCCAGTCCATGAATGGTGCAGCTGTCTGCTGTAGAACACATTGCAGTTTGTCTTCTGCCCAGTAAACACAGGAGGGCAGCACCAATGCCAGCCTCGATGCAACGTCACACCACCTTGAGCACCAACTTTGCTGGATGTCTGCAAACAGGCCTAGTCCTCACTACAAAGACCACGTAGCTCCCCCCCACCCCCGCTGTCCACTGATAAACGGACTTGCAGCATTCCACAATGTCCGTTAGGGACGTTGAGATCACAAGGACAGTGACTAAGAGCAATCACTGGCTGTCAGACTGCACATCATCTTCACAGTGGCACAGTCTGCACCAAGTCCAGCTACTTCAGGTTCTCCACCAATCAACAGCTTGCTGATGGGGTAGACTTACAGTATTTTAATGTACAGCAGCATCTCCCTCCCTACTCTCCCCACCATCTTTGCTGCCCTTTCCGTCATTGTTGTTTATTCTTCCCTTTGGACAATATATCATTTATTTTCTTTAGAGATACAGCATGGAGTAGGCCACCTGGCCTTTCAAGCCACACTGTCCCAGCAAACTCTGTCAGCCCCGAGTTAATCCTAACATGACCACTCAACATACCCAGTATGTGTTTGGACTGCAGAAGGAACCCGAGGCACCAGGGAAAACACACACATCCCATGGGCGAAGAATTACAGAGGATGCCGGAACTGAACGAACTGAGACGCCCGAGCTGTAATAGCGCATTAGAAAGGAAAGTGAATGTGTGTGTCTATCAGGGATGATGGAAGATGGGACCTAGAGTTTCAGGTGAGGACTCTTCACCAGGTAACACTTACACTGGACAAGCAGACGGCTCCTGACGCACCCACTGTCCATGTGTGACTCTCCAAGCAGGTTCAGGAGCTGAGGATCAGAATTACATTTATTATCTCTGCGACAGGTGTCCTGTGAATTGTGAGCCTGCTCTCCCCAAAAAACATCAGAATCAGGTTTATTATTACTCACACATGTGGGGAAATTCATTATCTTGTGGCAGCAGTACAATGTAAAACATTATAAAATTACCATAAGTATTGCAATACTTATTACTGTACTTACTTGTATATTTTTAATAGTAATACTAGAGGGTCTCCATTGGTTGGGTCAATAATGGATTCTGCGTCCCAGCTGTCTTCGTGATACACAAGCCAGGGCAGTACAATATGGAGAGCAAGCTGTTGCCCCTGTTGCAGGCTCCCCCTCTCCATGTAGCCGATGAATCCAAAGAACAGTAGAGACCAATACAGTTTTGCATCAGCTGCGGTGCAGAAGATACCAGTCAGAGTTGAGCTCAACGTCTGACATTTGACTCCAGTTCTGGATTTTTCCCTTGGGGTTTACTCCCAAAGCCTTCCCTGAGTGGATATAGCACCAGCCAGTTGAGGTTTCCTCTTCCTAGGTGAGCTGCCAACTACATCTGACAAGCCCTACCTGCCAGTAACTCACCTTTGCCCCTTCAGCTGTCAGTGGAAACGGTTCCACCGGGCTTAGTAGCTAACCCACACGTGAAGGCCAGGAGTTGGACAAGGTTGTCAGAGACTATTTGAGATGCGCACCGTTACAAGGTAATGGGAGCTTATCCCCATTATCACCCCTGGCTGTATCAACCTTCAGGATCCAATAGTAATGCTGATATTTAATTATTACCAGAAGAAATGTAAAAATTTTAGTATAAAAAGAAAACAAAATGTTGGAGGAATTCAATTGGTCAGGGAGTATCTATGGAGGGGAATAAACAGTCGATGTTTTCGGCTGAAAACCTTCACGGAAAGGAAGAGGGAAGAAGCCAAAATAAGAAGATGGGGGGAGAGGAATGAGAACAAGACAGCTGGTGGTAGGGATCAGAGTGGGTGGGTTGGGGAGGGGCATGAAGTAAGAAGCTGGGAGGGAGAGGTAAAGGGCTGATGAAGAAGGAATCTGATAGGAGAGGTGAGTGGCTCATGGGAGAAAGGGAAGAAGTGAGGTAATCTTGTCAGTCCCCATTAGGATTTGTACCATTATGTGAGGTCATCTCTAGTTCTTGCAAGCTCGAGAGATAAGTTGATGGGCACGATCTGCCTAATCCCTCCAAACAACCCCAATCCAGTTCCAATCTGCTGAACTCTCACCGCACTTCCTGTGTCGGAAAGGAGGCCAGGTCGACTTAGGCACAGGCTCATTGCAGTAATCACAAAGTCAAACTGTGTAAATGCAAAAAAAACCCAAATAATAATAATAAATATTTCAATAAATAAATAACACTGACGACTCGAGTTGTAGAGTCTGTGCAGGTGAGTCCATTGTTTGTGGAATCAGTTCAGAGTTGAGGTAAGTGATGTTATCTGCACAGGCCAGTTCAGGAGCCTGATGGATGAGGGGCAATACAGTAACTGTTCTTGAACCTGGTGGTGTGACTCCTGATGATTCTGTACCTCCTTCCCAATGGCAACAGTGAGAAGAGAGCATGGTCAAGATGGTGAGGGTCCTCGATGGTTAACCTACCAATTCACACATTCTTGAAAAGTGACTTTCCAAAATTCCAGGAAGTGCAAATCCTGAGAGTATGGTGGTTCAATGAAGGGTGTGATCACATCACTGGCAATACTCTCAGCTCACACTTCAAGCGTTAGTTAACAGGGAAAGATGCAATATCCTGACATTAATCTGCAGAGCTGTCAGTAAGTGAATGGTTTCTCCCCTGGCATTCAAACCACTATATTAAACAAAGTCACATCAGCTTATAGGCAGGAATTATTAAATTTCCAGCAAGGATGCAGATTATCTTTGTCTGCTTATTGCTAGAGAATTCACTCAGCTAATACACTCAAGGGCATGAATTATTCTAGTGGGAAAGTTAACAGAAGAACTTCTTATGTCTAGCATAAGACACAGGAGCAGAATTAGGCCATGTGGCCCATCGGGCCTGTTCTGTCTATCAAACATGGCTGATTTATTATCCCCTTCAAACCCATTCTCCTGCCTCCTCCTATAACCTTTGACACCCTTACTATTCAAGAACCTATCACCCTCTGCTTTAAATGGGCTAACTCCCCCATGGTCAATCTCAAGCCTGGCTGTGAAAGGAGGAGTGTTGAGCATGGGGCTAGCAACCGCATCCCGTAAAAATCCAGAGCAACTGAAACAACAACAGAAGCTCCAAAGACCTCATTCCTGGGAGAAGAAGGGCCTTTGAAGATGGGTTACACTTGGGGACAATTTGAAAGACTGGACTAGGACAGATGACTCTGGTTGTCAGACTATGCTGCAGTGGGGTGATGGGCTTAAGAAAAAGAAAGGGTTGGCCTATCACAGCTGCTTGTGACATGGCTGGTGAGACCCTCATCCAGAAATCCCTTCAGAAGTGGGTGTGAGCCACTGCAGTCCTTTTGCTGAAGGAGATTTCACATTTGGGGGTGGGGGGAGGTTTTTGGATTCAGCTGGGGGACTCGTGACACATTTCCAATACACACCAGTGTGAGACTTGGAGGGGAAGCAACAAGTGGTGACGTCTCGGATGCATCTGAAACCCCTTCTTTATCAATGTTAGAAACTGGGGCCAAGGAGTCCCTTTATAATCAATAGGTATCCTTTGGGAAATGTTGGTAATTAGAACATGAAGCAGAACATAGAACACAGAACACAGAACACGGAACACAGAACACAGAACACGGAACACAGAACACAGAACACGGAACACGGAACACGGAACACAGAACATACAATGTAGAACATGGAACGCAAAACACAGAACACAGAACATAGAACATAGAACACAGAACATGGAACACAGAACATACAACATAGAACATGGAACACAGAACACAGAATATAGAACACAGAACATACAACGTAGAACACGGAACACAAAACACAGAACATTTCAGCACAGTACAGACCCTACAGTCTATGATGTTGTGCCCACCTTTTAACTTTCTCTCAGAACCCTTCCCTTCCACATAACCTTCCATTTTTCAATCATTCGCATGCCTATCTAAGAGTCTCTTAAATGCCCCTACTGTATCTACCACTTCTCCTGGCAGGGCAATCCCCCACCCACTACTCTGAGTAAAAAAAAGCTACCTCTAATATCCCCCCTATACTTTCCCCCAATCACCTTGATATGATTTCAATGATTTCATATAAGTGGATAGAACAGTACGGTACAGCACAGGCCCTAAGGTGCACATTGTTCCATCTAGCTGACATTTGCTCTGGTTTCATGGAGGGAGGGTCGCCAGAAATCTACAGCCTGGAAGGGAATGCAGAACTTATCTGCATTTATCAGAAGAGTCAGGACATTATTGGCAATACCAGCCGCTATTGCCCAT
The DNA here is from genome assembly GCF_030144855.1 of Hypanus sabinus. NCBI lineage: Eukaryota > Metazoa > Chordata > Chondrichthyes > Myliobatiformes > Dasyatidae > Hypanus > Hypanus sabinus. Next base: position 3,704,965 of record NC_082713.1, read on the forward strand.
CACCAATGAAGCTTGAAGGGGTCAGAGTGAGTTGGCCCCTTGAACCATTCAGTCTGTGTAGTGAAGGTGTCCCCACAAGGGGGGTGAGGGGAAGTGCCAGCATCTAGACCCAGCAATGAGGGAGGAGTGGTGATATAGGTGGAAGCTCTCCAGTGCCTGAAATCCTGTTGGAGCAATGGAAGATAGTTGTACCTGTTATATTAACTTGAGAACGTCACCTCAGGAGTTCCTCAGGGAAGTGTCCCGGGCCCAACCCTTATCAGCTCCTTCATCAATGACCTTCCTTCCAATTACCAATTCAGATGAAGGGATTTTTGATATTTGGACAGAGTAATGTTCGAATCACAACTCCACCACAAATGAAGTAGTTCATGCCTGAATGAACAAGATGGAATCGGAATCAGAATCAGAATCAGGTTTAATATCATCGGCTTATGTTGTGAAATTTGTTGTCTTACAGTAGCAGTACATTGCAGTACATAGTGGTGAAATTATAAATTACAATAAGTATATAACTAGTGCAAAATGAGAGCAAAAATACTGAGGAAATACTCATGGGTTCAGTGTCTATCCAGAAATCTGATGGCTGAGGGGAAGAAGCTGTTCCAGAATCACTGAGTGTGTACCTTCAGGCTCCTGTACCTCCTCCCTGATGGTAACAATGAGAAGGGGGAAAGTTCTGGGTGCTGGGGTCCTTAATTGTGGATGCTGCCTTTTTGAGGCATTGTCTCAAAAGGTGTCTCATTGACTCATCAAAGGTGTCCTTGATGCTGGGAAGCTAGCTCCCATGATGCAGCTGGCTGAGTTTACAACATTCTGCAGTTTTTTCCAATCCTGGTCCTTGACCCTCCATACTAGATGGTGATGCAACCAGTTAGAATACTCTCCATGGTACACAACATTCTGCCCAAAAGCCAAAGAGGTTAATTGAAAATTTCTAACCAGATGAAGAATTTTGTTCAGCAGGTTGCACCATGGGGTTCAGCGACGATGGGATGGTATCTGAGAACTAATCATCACATTTGATCCTCTAACTGTGCTAACTTTGTGCAAACTATCAGCAAGGGTCATCACTGACATCAGTCAGTGACCTTTCTTGGATTAGAGTGTAAAATTGATATTTTCCTCACAGTTTAATCTTTTCTATACTTGCTTGAATTTTATATCATCACTTGCAGTACTGTTTAATCGTTCTGTAGTTTTTCCAGTCATTGTTGTAGCACTGCTCCTGTGTTTTTCTAGAAGCTTCTCAGTTTTTTTTTCTGCAACAGGTTTCACACCTCTTGAATCTGACTACTTTAGAGGTTGTTGTCACTGGAATGTTGTTATCTTTTTAGTCAGAGCTACTTTTGTATGCGATGACCACAAACTCATTGTTCTTTTCTCTTTTCCTATGCTCACTCTTTGCTCTTGCAGCCCTCGAAAACAACACACAGAAAATCCTTGGGGAAGTCAGCACGTCAGGCAGCATCTATGGAGGGGTATCAACAGTCGATGTTTCAGGCAGCAGGTTTTTTCTTTTGACTCATTCTTGACTTCCAGAGACCCTCTGGGTCAATACCACCAAGTTCAACACCTTTCAGCTGCATCAACTTTGTGAGCTTCCAGAGCTTCGTTGTGTTGACCTGTTGACGAGTCTACTAACATGGCCGGGAACACTTGCTGATACAGATCAGTACTATCTGCACTCCAGAACGAGCTGTGTCTCCAGCCAAGCTGTACAGCAGTTACTACACTGACATCTACCCAACAAGGTAGCAAATTACCCAGGTATGTTGTGTTTGCAGAAAGTAGGAGCACTACAATCTGACCAATTACTAGCTCATCATGAGCAGAATGACGAAAGGTGTCAACGTCACTTACTGACCAAGAGCCAGTTTTGGTCCTGGAGGTCCACTGGGCATCAGGTCCTGCACAGCTGTGCTCCAAATATGGTTCACTGCAGGATTCCAGGCATCATGTGAGTGGGATGTCATGCTGGAGGGTTTGGGAGACAGAAGGAGGTATTAACACTGAGAAAGACCAGAAACCAAATGTAGAGGCTGAGATTTAGGGACGGGTTGAATGGAGATTCCCAGAGGAACACAAATGTAGTGTATGTTGAGCTGCTTGCATTGAGATGCCACGTGAAAACTGGTGTGTGATGTGAGGGCTCATGTATTGCGTTGTAGACTATTTATTGAATTACTTAGAGATTCGACTTGGAGTGGACCCTTCCGGCCCAATGAGCTGCATGGTCAGCGACCCACTGATTTAGCCCTAACCTAATCACAGGGCACTTTACAATGCCCAACGAACCTGCTAACTGGTACGTCTTTGGACTGTGGGAGGAAGTCGGAGCCACTGGAGGAATCACCTGTGTTCATGGGAAGGAAGTATAAACTTCAGAATCAGATTCTGAATCAGAGTTAACACCATTGGCATACCATACACCATGAAATTTGTTGTTTTGTAGAGTACATTGTAATAAAACTGTAAGTTACTATAAAAGTCTATATTGTCACGTACCCCATGATGGGTTAAAGAACCAGCAGAAATGGAAAACACTCTGGAGTCTGGTATTGCTATAAGCTAGTAGTGTTTATTAGTAACATCAATCTTCCGAGCATTCTTCGCCTCTCCCTCTCTTAATAACAAAGTCTCTGCGTTGTACACCTCCTTCTCTCTCTCTTTCTTTTTAAGAGCACAGTCCATAGGGTCATTTCAGGACCCCATCACAATATGAAAATTATATTAAATATTTAGTGCAAACACTGTTGAGGAAGTGTTCATGTGTTCACCGTCCATTCAGAAATCTGATGGCGGTTGGGAAGAAGCTGTTCCTGAAAAGTCGAGTGTGTATCTTCAGGCTCCTGTACCCCCTCCTTGATGATAACAATGAGAAGACAGCAAGATCTTGTGTTGGGGATCCTGAATGATGAACACTACCTTTTGAGGCATCACCTTTCGAAGATGTCCTCGATGCGGGGGAGGTCAGTGCTCGTGATGGTGCTGGCTGAGTTTACAACTTTCTGCAGCTTTTTTCAATCCTGTTCAGTGGCCCCTCCAAATCAGTTGGTGATGCATCCAGTCAGAATACTCTCCACAGTACATCTGTAGAAATTTACAAGTGTCTTTGGTGACATACCAATTCTCTTCAAACTCCTAATGAAATATAGCCACTGTCGTGTCTTCTTTGTAATTGCATCGATATGTTGGCCAAGGATAGTTCCTTACAGATGTTTACACCCAGGAAATTGAATCTCCTCACCCTTTTCACTTCTGATCCAGTCAAGGACCAGTGTCCTTGATTTGCCCTTTCTGAAGTCCACAATGAATTCCTTGGTCTTACCGTCTGTTGCGGCAACACCACTCGACCAGCTGACCAATCTGTATGCCTCTGTCACCTTTGAGACTCTGCCAGCAGTAGTTGTGTTATCATTATAGATGGCATTTGAGTTGTGTGTCACCACACAGTCATGGATGCAGAGAGAGTAGAACAGTGGGCTATGCACACACCCTTGAGGTGTGCCAGTGTTGATCGTCAGCGAGGAGGAGATGGATTTTCGATCCGCACAGACTTTCATCTCCCAGTGAGGAAGTAAAAGATCCAGTTGCAGAGGGAGGTTCAGAGATTCAGGTTTGGAGTTTGTTGATTAGAACTGAGGGTATGATTGTATTGAATGCTGTGCTATAGTTAATAAACAGCAGTCTGATATACGTAAGTATTCCTATTGTACAGGTGATCCAGGGCCGAGTAGAGGGCTAGTGAGATGACCTCTGTTGTAGACTAGTTGTGGCAATAGGCAAATTGCAGCGGGTCCAGACAGGAATTGATTCTAGTCATAACCAACCTCTCAAAGCATTTCATCACAGTAGATGTGAGTGCCACAGAGTGATAGTTGTTGAGGCAGCTCACCCTTCGCCTCCTGGGCACTGGTCCATTTGGTGCTTTTTTACAACAGGTTGGAGCCTCTGACTGCAGCAGTGAGGAACTGAAGGAACACTCCTGGCCATTGAGTGGGAGAGGTTTTCAGAGCCCTACCAGGCTCACGATCAGAGTCTGATGCCCTGTAAAGGCTCATCCTCTTGGAAGATGTTCTGACATCAGCCTCCAAGACAGAGATCACAGGATCACCAGACGCTGCAGGGATTCACAGGGATGTAGTTTTCAAAGTGTGCATATAGGTACTGGGATCCGCTGAGAGCAAAGCATCACTGCCATTCAGGTATTAGGTTTTGTTGTAAGTAATGGCTGAAAACACTGCCAGAGTTAATGTGCATCTGATTCCGTCTCCAACCTCAATCAGGTAACTGTCCATAGGTCATAGCTGGACCTCTTGTATATAGTAGTTCTGGCTCACCGGTCTTGCATACCACAGATCTAGACCTCAGCAGAATACGAATCCCCTGGCTTTTCCACAGCTTTTGATTTGTGCATGTTTTTCCAGCGGCTCATTCAAATCAGGAAAGAGAGAGGAGGCAACTCATATCTCCGTGAGTGAGATTTAAAAAAGGAGTGCTTGTGGGTTTTTAGCATTTTCCAGTGGCCCAATCAAATAGCAATTCGTTAGCAAGGGCAAATAAAAATAAGGCAGGGACAAGCAGAGCAATCATTGTTGGAGCAGCCATTGGGAGAGTGAACCAGTGTTAGAGTGAGAGACTTTACTCATCAGGCTTCGGGGAGAACAGGCTAGAGCAATGTACATATATGGTATGTTCTTCTTTATTCTTCATTCTTCATCCATCAGTACATTGTTGGAGCAATGATATTGGCTCCAGGGACCACATTATGTTCTTTGTGTGAAATGTGGGAATTCTGGGAGATCTCCAGACTCTTAAGGTGGAATGCATGGGTTTCTTCTAGGTATTCTCATTTTCTTTCCAAGTCCAAAGATGTATCAGTTAGTATATTAATTAGTCATTTCAAATTGTCCTGTGATTAGGTGAGGGTTGCTGGAGAGTGTGGCTGTCTGATTGAATAAATGAATAAATAAGCTTCCAAAGTTATCCCAGCACCCAGTCAACCCAACCCTCGATGAAGTGGCTGTTAACGGTGACAGAATCAGCCACAGTATGTGAGTGAACAACTAAACATTAACAACTGAGTCAAAAACAGTTAGAAAATAAGTAACAAATCTGGTTACAAATTTCAAACAGAAACTGAAATACTTAAGAATATCTTTGGGATTGAATGTGGATGTTTACTATAGTGTGTCAGTTTAGGACCAGACGGCACAAGGTCAGAAAAGAGGGATGTCCCTTTAGCACAGAGATGAGGAGGAATTTCTTTAGCCAGAGGGTGGTGAATCTGCGCAACTACAGACAGCTCTGGAGGTCAAGTCTTTGAGTATGGAGTCCAAATCATTGGACTCTGGCATATTCCAGAGAATTATAAATGTCAATCCACTCTTTAAGAAAGGAGGGAAGCAGCAGAAAGGAAATTATACACCGATTAGCCTCACCTCAGTGGTTGGGAAGATGTTAGAGTCAATTGTTAAGAATGAGGTTATGGAGTACTTGGTGGCACAGGACAAGGTAAGACAAAGTCAGCATGGGTTCCTTGAGGGAAAATCTTGCCTGATTAACCTGTTGGAATTTTTTGAGGAGATTACAAGAAGGCTAGATAAAGGGCATGCAGTGGATGTTGTATATTTGGACTTTCAGAAGGCCTTTGACAAGGTGCCATATCAAGTTAAGAGCCCATGGTATTACAGAAAAGTTACTAACATGGTTAGAGCATTGGCTGATTGGTAGGAGGCAGTGAGTGGGAATAAAAGGATCCTTTTCTGGTTGGCTGCCGGTGACGAGTGGTGTTCCGCAGGGGTCGGTATTGAGACCACTCCTTTTTATGCTGCATATCAGTGATTTGGATGGTGGAATAGATGGCTTTGTTGCCAAGTTTGCAGATGATATGAAGATTGGTGGAGGAACAGGAAGTGTTAAGGAAACAGGAAGGCTGCAGAAGGACTTAGAAAGATTAGAAGAATGGGAAAGAAAGTGGCAAACGAAATACAATGTTGGAAAATACATGGTCATGAACTTTGGTAGAAGAAATAAATGTGCAGACTATTTTCTATGCGGTGGGGGGTGGTGATCCAAAAATCTGAGATGCAAAGGGACTTGTACAGAACATCCTAAAGGTTGAGTCAGTGGTGAAGAAGGCAAATGCAATATTAGCATTCATTTCAAGAGGTCTAGAATACAAGAGCAGAGAAGTGATGCTGAGGTTTTATAAAGCACTGGTGAGGCATTACCTTGAGTTTTGTACACAGTTATGGGCTCCTTGTCTAAGGGTTCAGAGGAGGTTCACAGGGATGATT